>NC_061122.1:140948143-140980926 GCF_002878395.1 Capsicum annuum | reverse complement strand
TTGGAGAGGTAGTATCTTGTGATGTGTCCCTGTGCCATGTGTATGTGAGTTGCTACTTAGTTCCCTTTGTGTTGTTAAATCCAGAACATTCCCGGTTAGTCTTGCCTAGGTTGTAGAATAGTTAGTTAGGAAAGGATCATAGGTCATTTTTTATGTTATTTCACTTTTAGTCTAAATGACCTTCCATTTACGAATTATATACCTTGATCCCTATTTTGAGCCTCATAGCCTATTTTTCTTGTTACAAATTTCACCATCCTATTGAGTTACAATGAACTTATTTTGGCTGTAGTTCTCCTTCGACATTTTACACCTGAACTCAGGGAAATAGCCTGAGTTAAATGTGTCTATCATAGGGGAACGTAGTGTAAACTAGGTATGACATAATCCAAACAAGGGCCTAGTCGTGTCGGGTGCCTCAATCCCAACCAGGACTTGAGGCCACCCTCGATACACAAAAATAACTACCCTACACCTTTTATTAGATAAAATTATGAATATATATGACATAACTAAATGGAATAATAACAAATAAAATACAGTCCAATGGTGTCAGCCCCAATACCAATGCTAATGCTAAGGCTGACACCAATATCGACACAACCTATACCAACCTAATGTAGTCCCACAAAGCCTCTATCAAAAGTAAAACAATACTCGGTCGAGACATGCCCCCGACCATTGAAAAAACCAAAGTCTATGATATTAAAAAAAAGTCTAGAGAAATACATAACATGAAATGGAGCCTTCCGGAGTATGGAAGCTCACCACGTTAATCCAACTCAAGTTGTCCTCAAATTCAATCACTAAGAAAAAATAGTATGTCCACTTCCTGCATCATGTGAGGATGCAGTGGCCGAAGATGGGTTAGCAGATGAACGCTAGTATGCACTCATGATATGTATAAAATAATGCATATATTTGAAACCAAGTAAATAAAGGTATGCAAGAACATCCATACATATACATATGTAACTCATGCCGGAAAAGGAAACTGAATTTTGCATGCCTTTAAAACCATTAACCTGGGTATGTGTCGCTTAACCGAACTAGAACCACAAATGGGCTATATAGGTCCAGTGTTACCCCCTGAACTAGCCTCTGTGCATTTATCCACTCTAACAGGAGATATCATGGGGGCTAGCGATTATTGTGTACCCTTCACCCTCCATGATACATATATACAAGTATAACTTAGGGGATTCTCGTGTACCCCACAATTATATGGTCGCCATGACCAATCCGCATGTCGGCAAACATGAGTTTCCAATGTCCATCCATTGGACTCACACCATCATAGTTGGTTATCAGAACCCGCCACTATTGATCAATTAAAACCATTAGCATACAACCAAACCTCCAATTCCTTATATTACTAAGCAAGGCAATAAGAAGTGGTATCATCATACTAACTATAGCTTGCAAGAAATGCTATTAGCCAAAACTTAGGGGATTCACATATACCCTGTAGGTTCCATTATTAGATTCACTTGGGGGATTCCTGTGTATTCCACAAGGTTTTTAATAAAAGACATGTCCACCATGTTCTTACCATTTATCAAGTAAAACCATTTAACCAATTTATGTTTTATTACCAAATTATACAATACAATAGTTTCAATAAAAGTCATAACATGTCACAAAACCATTATCATGGGAATTATAACAAATATGTTGACGGCATATAGTTTTTAAAACCAAAACAAAGCAATTTGGGGAATCCAAAGAACCCCTAAATGCAATTACTATTACCATGAATTCCACAATGTTCAATCCAACATTATAATATGATAAACTATTTCTAAAACATGGGAAAACATTATCCAACAAATAACAACCAAAACCCACAACATATATATCAAAACCCATAACATTATCACAATTATCCAAAGAAAACCATTCATTAAATCATGCTTTTGGTTGAACTAACAATGAAGGAGGCGTAACGTGCCTTAGATAACAAGTAAAATGGAGAGAAATCACCCTTGAAATCCCCAATTGATATGCTTGATGAGAACCCTAAGTGTTCTAGACCTTGAGGATTTGGGAGTGTTTTAGAGTCAATTTGATGTGTCTTCGATAGCTAATGATGCCCTAAGAAAGTTATAAGACATGGGTTCTAAGTTGGAAAGAGGGGAAATATCTAGAATACCCGCAACTTAAAAGCTAAAAAATATGCACAGGAGAGTACGACTCCTCCATTGGCTCTGATACACTACTTAGGATTGGTACCCACCACTCGTACCCTAGACAGAATGGTGAACATCACACGCTGTCTACTATACGACTTTCCTAGCCTAAATCATACCCATAGCATACAAGTAGTACCCATAAACTGTAACCAGGATAGAATCAAATGAGGTTGACACTACTCACCAATAAGAGTTGAATCTTACCACTTGTACCAACTCCATATGACTCGTATGGAGTCTAGTCATACCTAGAATATTACATGATCAAGACACACTAATTAACATACGCCTTGACCCCCAGGCCGTATTGATATCATATGACTAGTAAGCCTAAGTCGTATGATGTCCAGAGAGTTCAAATCTCCAGAAATTTCTAAGGATCAAAACTCTGGGTGTTTTTATTCTCCCCCACTTGGATCATTCGTCCATGAATGATGGAACAATTCAGTACCAGCACATTTATCCCTTCACCCCTACTCTGACCTTTAACTAAGTTAGAAAACAAAGATGCAAGGAAATCAATCTTTCCCTTAACTAAGTTAGACAACAAAAGTATAATGAAGAACACATACCTTCCGCAGGAATTTCTGGAGCAAAAAATAGGAACGTATACTTGGACTTCATTTTCTCTTCCACTTCTCAAGTAGCCTCTTTAACCTTGTGGTTCTTCCATAAAACCTTAACTGAAGTTGCATCCTTAGTACATAATCGATGAACCTGCCGATCCAAGATCTCAATCGAGACCTCCTCATAAGACAAAAAATTTAAAATACCAATATCCTTGATAGGCAGAATTTAAAAGGGATCACCCATCCATTTCCTCAACATAGAAACATGGAACACTGGATAAATGGAGCTTAAACTAGAATGAAACTCCAACTCATATGCAACTTTACCAACTCTTCGCCAAACTAAGTAAGGATCGACATATCGAGCACTGAGCTTCCCTTTTTACAAAACTTCATCACTCCCTTCATGGGAAACACCTTTAAGAACACCATATCCCTAACCTCAAACTCTAACTCTCTTTGCCTCACATCCGCATAGGACTTTTGGCAACTTTTGGAAGGCTTAAGCCTATCTCGTAACACCTTCATCTTTTCCATTGATTGGTGAACCAAATTTGGTCCAAACATCTCTGTCTCATCAACCTTGAACCACCCTATAGTGGATGTAAATCTCCTACCATACGAGGCTTCAAAAAGAGCCATCCCAATGCTAGATTTGTAGCTATTGTTTTAAGAAAACTCTACAAGGGGTAAATGATCAACCCAACTACCACCATAGTCAATCACACAAGAACGAAGCATGTCCTCCAACATCAGAACAGTTGTTTTTGCTTGCCCATCTGACTGCGAGTGAAGAGTAGTACTAAGACTTCTTTGTTCCCCAAACCCTCCTAAGACAATCGCCAAAAGTGAGATGTAAACTACGTACCACAATCTGTGATGATAAAAACAGGTACCCCATGCAACTAAACAATCTCTTTAAGTTACAACCTTGCATAGTCCTCTACTGAAAAGTTAGTCCTTACTTGCAAGACTGAGGAAGACCGGTAATGAAATCCATGTTGATCACTTCCCACTTCTACTCTAGTATCTTAATTTCTTGATACAATCCCTTAGGCCTCATATGCTCACCTTTACTTGTTGACACACTCTTAGCCATAAAATTAGCCACATCCCATTTTATATTATTCCACTAATACATTTCCTTAAGGTCGTTATACATTTTCATTGAACCAGGGTGAACAACAAAGCGCGACTCATGCGCCTCAGCCAAGATCTTCTCTCATAAACCATCAATATTGGGAACACAAAATCTCCTTTGGTAATGCAAATTACCATCACCACTATTTCAAATGCCATCACCTTCTTTCCACCAACATCAACCTTAATCATTATCAAAACATAATCTAATAGTTATTTCTGTTTAACATCAGTACTAAGAGATGACTGTGCCAATTTCTGAAAAACACACCACCATCCTCAGAGTCCAAGAGGCAAACAACAAGGTTAGCTAAATAGTGAATGTAATTCACCAACTCCTGTTTCTCCTGATCCACATGAGCAGTCACTCATGGATAGCCTGCTAAGAGAATCAGCAACAACATTAGCTTTACCTAGATGGTAGTAAATACCCATGTCATAATGCTTGAGAAGATCAAACCATCTCATTTGCCTGAGGCTAAGCTCTTTCAGAGTAAAAACATATTGTAGTCTTTTATGAGCTGAAAAGATGTCAAAAACATACTATAGTCTTTTATGATCTGAAAAGATGTCCACCGCACTCCATAGAAATAATGATGCCATATTTTCAATATGAACACCACTGCTAATAATTCCAGTTCATGAGTTAGATAATTCCTCAGATGCACCTTCAATTGTCTAGAGGCATAAGCTATCACCTTGCCATGCTACATCAAAATTCTAACAAGACGCACATGAGATGCATCTTAGTAAACCACAAACCTATCAATTCCATTAGGTAAAGTCAAAATTGGAGCCGAAGTTAACTGATCATTTAACTTTTGGAAACTACCCTGACAAGCATCAGACAAAAAAAACATTACCTTTTTTGAGTTAACTTGGTCAATAGGGCAGTTATAGAAGAAAAGCTCTTCACAAACCTCCTATAATAACCCGCTAAAACCAAAAAGCTCCAAATTTCGATTGGAGTCATGGGTCTAGGCCACTTTCTAACCACTGCAACCTTTTGCGGATCCACTATGATCCTATCTCTAGAATTGACATGACCTAGAAAAGTGATAGCATTCAACTAGAATTCACATTTCAAAAACTTGGCATACAACTGCTGCTCCTTCAAGGTCTACACCACCATACGGAGGTAAGTGGCATGATTTACCTCACCCTTAGGGTGTACCAAAATATTGTGTATGAACACAATGACAAACAAATATAGGAACTAATAGAATACCCTATTCATCAAATCAATAAATGTCGTCGGGGCATTGGTTAACCCAAAATATATAACCTGAAACTCATAATGCCCATATCGAGTATGGAAGGCATTCTTAGGGATATCCTCCTCCTTAATGTTAAGCTGATGATACCTAGACCAAAGGTCAATTTCTGAGAAAAACTTAGCACCTTGCAATTGATCAAACAAATCATCCATCCTTTAAAGATGATTTTTATTATTTATAGTCACCGTATTCAACTGACAGTAATTAATATACATCAGATATGAACCACCCTTCTTATGAATGAATAACACAAGTGCACCCTACAGGGGCACACTAGGATTGATAAAACCCTTATCTAAAAAATCCTTTAATTTCTTCTTAAGCTCCTTCAACTCTGTTGGAGGCATTCTATATGGGGAATAGAAGTTAGACAAGTGTCAGGAACAAGATCAATCCCAAACACAATCTCCCTATCTGGAGGAACACCAGTAAGATTATCAAGGAAGACCTCAGGAAATTCATTTATCACCGGGACAAAATTCAAAGAAGGACCCTCCGAGTTAGAATCTTTAACTCAGACTAGGTAATAGAGACACCTTTTGGAGATCAATCTCTGAGCTCTAGGATATGATATTAAGAGCCCCTTACGAGCTAGCGAACCACACTCCCACTCAATAACAGGATCATCAAGGAACTTAAAGACAACCTTATGGGTCCAACAATCTAGAGACACATAGCATGAGTGCAATAAATCCATCCCCAATATGACATCAAAGTCAAACATATCTAACTTAAATAAATCGACCAAAGTCACTTTACTACCAACACATACCACACACACCCTATAGACTCTTTAGCAATCACCAAGTCACCTACCGGGGTAGAAACAGCAAAAAATGTCTGAGACACACCCCCGACCAAAACCAAAATACATAACCGCAAAGGCGGTCACATAAGAAAGTGTAGACCCCGAATCAAGTAAACAATAAACATCATGGGAGAAAAGTTGAAACATACTAGTCACGACATTAGGCGATGCCTCAGACTCCTGGTAGGCAGTAAGACCAAAAACACAGTTCTGACCAGTGTCAGACCCAAATAGTACACTCTTTGGAGCTGCAGCTAAACAAGATATAATTGGAACCTTATTTTCCCCAGAGGCAAGCTTACATATAGGATAATTTCTAAGCATATGGACTGGATGACTATAGTTAAAGAACCTGTCCGTTACCTCATCATAAAAACCCCAATGTAAACGACCATAGAATCTGCAAGGAGGATAAGATGAAGCTGATTGAGTCTCACTAGCTTGAAAATGGGCACCTTATGCCTTCAAGTTATCACCACCAAGGAAACTCCTATCATCAAATGACTTTGGGTAAGGAGCACTAGCCATTGAGATGGAAAAAGAACATCCCCACTTCTTTTTTGGCTACTAACCACCATCCTCTATACTCTCTATCGACATGACTCGACCCCGGGCCTTATCGTAATAGGCATCCTAAGTGTAACTATGACTGAGGATCGCACCCTTTAAACTAACTCAACCACCTATATCTAGCCTTAGATGGGCTGAATTGCAAGCATATAACAACATAGCATTATTGTTATCATTAAGACTCTGGATAGAGTAACAATCATGACCGACCAAACCAAGTCCAACCGTACCGTGCCAACCACCCAACCATACCAAACCAAACCATAGGCCATAAACTAAAGAGAATACTAAAACATAATATGATTAATCCCAAAATTTAATAGGATGAAACAACCAACAATATCGTTCAAGGGTTTAAGCCCCAACACCAATATCGATGCCAAGGCAAAGACCAAAATCGATCCCACCCATACCAACCCCCAAAAGTACCACAAAGCCTCTATCCAAAAGAGTAAACAAATCTCGTTAGGACATGCCCGCAACCATGTCCAAAACCAATATCCAAATTAAAAGAAAAGTGTCTAAAGAAATCCATAACAAGAAGTGATGCCTCCCAAAAGGATGGAAGGTCACCACTTTAGTCCAAATATTGATACCGAATCTGTATGCTAAATAATTTGAGTAGAATGGCCGATTCCTACGTAGCGTGCGTATACAACCGCCAGTAGACGGGGTTAGCGAGTGACCGCTAGCATGAATCTTAGGATAAGGATAAAATAATGTTAGTTATAAAACCAAGTAAAACCATCCATAATGCATACAACCATACATATATATGGTCAAGGAAAAGGAATCGAGTATAGCATGCCTTTAAAACCTTTACCTGGGTTATGTAGCTTGGTCGTCCTAAACCACTCACAGGCAATATTGTTTCAACTCCCCTACTTAAAGGATCCCAGTTCGTGTAGTCGCACGACTAGGAAATATCCCATGGGATGACTAGTACATCCACCAATATAAAATGTGACACACACACACGGTCATCAAGACCCCTCTTATCGGCAAATATGAGTTTCCAATTTTGGTCCCTCGGGACCGCCACCTTCCACGGCTTTGGTACACACCCCGCAATTAATGTCTAAATAAAACCGGTTTCTAAATAACCTAATCATTATCCCTTTATTAACCAAGGACAATATTAGTGGTATCGTCATAAACCATTTACTTGAAAGTAATATCCATAGCTAAACTAGTTAGGTTAAGGGTACCTTAGTTGCCTTTCTAATAACTATATCTAATCCACTAGGGAGACTTCCATATTCTCCATAAGCATAAACATTTAGCCTTTAGCCTTTTTAAACCATTTAAAACATGTATAAAATCCTTTATCAAGTTTAAAACATGTATGAGTTCCATTAAAAGAAGTCAATGTAATGAATATATCTTTATAAGCATTTTATCAAATACCTTGGGGGCATAACATAATCAAAACTTACTACAAATATCATTAAACCATTAGCATGAAATCTAATTGTCCAAAACACCATTAATGCATATAAAAAGCATAATTAAAATCATAGAAACCATAACCAAGCATTAAATATAAAAAACCCCAAATAATAGTTAAAAACCATAATTATGAAATAGTAAAACCATGAAATAAATCATATAAACCATGCCTTTAGATGAAATTACAATAAGGGAAGAGTATCATGACTTGTACCGAAGAATTGATTGAAGGAAATCACCAAGACAAGCCTCAAAGAAATCCACAAGATTAAACCCTACCCTTCTTGCCCCAAAATCTCTTGAGTGAATTGTGGAGTGTTTTTGAATAGTTTCTAAGTGTTATTGAATAGAATAATAGGGTAAATAGCCTCTAAAGTGTATTAGAAGTTGTAGGTCTTAGTTAGGGTAAGTACGAAAATGTCCAAAATACTCCCACTTTAATCCCTTATAAACCCCTCGCAGGGATACAACTGGCCCATACGAGTTGTAGCCTTCTATATGATTTGTACCCGCAACTCGTATCCAAGCATCAACCCTTCGATCAAACACTGTCCAGTACACGACTCATCCAACCAAGTCGTAACCACAGAATATGATCCGTACCCATAACCTATATCCCTCGTAGAATAAAATACCAGGAGGATCAAATACGTTCCACTGTACTAGTCCTTAATACGACTCGTACTATTCCTTATGATTCATACCCCTAAGTCGTACCCATTCCAGTGACCCAAACTACCCCACGAACTAACACTGGTCAGCATATGACAGAACCATTCCACTAATACCCCAATATACGGCTCATACCCATGAGTCATATTGGGTTTGGAGAACGAAAATTCCTAGAATTTTTCTAAGGGTTAGAACCCAAGAAGTTTCAGTCTCGCCCACTAGGAATTTTTGTCCCCAAATGACAGACAAGGTAGGGGTAACCACACACAGTCATTTGCATTATAAAACATCTCTTTAACAAAGTTTGAAAACAAAGAGGCACAGATATAAATCTTTCCTTTAACAAACTTAGAAAATAAAGATGTGTTCAAGAACATATACCTTCTACACAAATCCCAGCAGCAGAAAACAAATGTGAATATTTAGGCTTCATGTCATCTTCCGCTTCCAAAGTAGCTTCTTCTACCTTCTGGTTCCGCTATAGAACCTTAACCAAAGCCACTTCCTTGGTCTGCAACCAAGGAAGTTGCAAATCTAATATCTCAACTGGGACCTCTTCATAAAACAAAGAATCAAAAATACCCAATACTTCCAATGGAACAACCAAAGAAAGATCACCAAGACACTTCCTCAATATGGAAACATGAAAGACCGGATGAACCAAACTTAATCTAGATGGAAAATCCAACTCATAAGAAACATTACAACCTCTTTGCAAAATCACATAAGGACTAATAAACCATGGACTGATTTCCCCTTTATGCCAAACTGCACCACTCCCTTCATGGGAGACACCTTGAGGAACACTTTATACCTAACCTTAAATTCCAAGTCTCTACGCCTAACATCCACATAGGACTTTCGATGACTTTGGACAGCTTTAAGCCTATCTCGAATCACCTTGACCTTCTCCATTGCCTGGTAGAACCAATCTAGACCAAACATGTCCACATTCCTAAGCTCAAACCACCTAATTGGAGATCTACAACTCCTACCATACAAAGCCTCAAAATAAGCCATACCAATACATCGAATGATAGTTACTATTGTAAGAAAACTCCACTAAAGGTAGATGCTCAACCCAATTGCCACCATAACCAACCATACTGGCCCGAACTATATCCTCTAACATCTGAATAGTTCTCTCTATTTGCCCATCTGACTATCGATGAAAAGCAATACTCAAACTAACCTTAGTCCCCAACCCTTTCTGGATAGACTACCAGAAGTAAGATGTAAACTACTTACCATGATCAGAGATAATCAAAACAGGTACCCCATGTAGCTTTAAAATATCTTAAATATATAGCTTCGCATAATCCTCTAATGAAAAGGTAGTCCACACTAGAAAAAAATGTACAAACTTGGTCATCCTATCCTCGATGACCTAAATCAATCTTACTTATTCTATGACCAAGTAAGACTGATAAAGAAGTTCATATTGATCACTTCCCACTTCTATTTGGGCAAATCAATTTCTTGATACAACCCTCTTAGCCTCATGTGCTCAACCTTAACCTGTTGACACACCATATACATGACCACTAAATTAGCCACATCTCTCTTTATGCCATTCTACCAATAGATCTCCTTGAGATGAACAACATAGTGAGACTCATGTGCCTCATCCAAAACCCTTTGTTGCGGTCCGTCGACATTAGGAACACAAAATTTCCCTTGGTATCGGAAAGTACCATCACTGTTGATCTCAAATACCACTACCTTTTAACCACAAACATCACCATTAATTATCATGAAAACAGGATCCAATACTTTTTTTCTTTAATCTCTAAACCAAGAGATGATTGAACCACTTCTTCTACCATCATACCACTATCTTTAAAGTTCAAGAGACAAACTCTAAGATTAGCTAAGTGATAAATACCCTTTACCAACTCTCATTTATCTTCCTCCACATGAGCCAAACTCCCTATGGATAACCTGTGAAGAGCATCAGCAACCACATTAACCTTGCTTAGGTAGTAGTAAAGACTCAAATCATAATCCTTGAGAAGCTCAAGCCACCTCCTCTACCTAAGATTAAGCTCTTGAGTGAACACATATTGAAGACTCTTGTAATTACAAAAGATACCTACATGAACACCAAACAAATAATGCCATCATATTTTTAAACAAAAAAAGTTGCCAACAACTCCAAATCATTAGTTGGATAATTCCACCCATGTACCTTAAACTGCCTGGAAGTACAAGCAATCACCTTCCCATGCTGCATTGAAACACCACTAAGCCCTACCT
Source organism: Capsicum annuum (assembly GCF_002878395.1). Classification (NCBI taxonomy): domain Eukaryota; kingdom Viridiplantae; phylum Streptophyta; class Magnoliopsida; order Solanales; family Solanaceae; genus Capsicum; species Capsicum annuum. Next base: position 140,969,993 of record NC_061122.1, on the reverse strand, counting down.
GAAATGCATCATAATAACCCATGAACCCATCATTGCCCTCCGTCAAAGTCAGGATTATAGCCAAAGTCAACTTATCCTTCAACTTCTCAAAACTTCCTTCACAAGCATCCGACCAACAAAACTTAACCTTTTTCTTAGTCAACTAAGTCAAAGGAGTAGATATTGAAGAAAACCTTTCCACAAACCGCCTATAATACCCAGCTAAATCCAAGAAGCTACAAATATCAAATGGAGTCATGGACCTAGGCCACCAGTTCACCACAACAACCTTCTCTGGATTCATCATGATCCCTTCACTAGAAATTATATGAGCTAAGAAAGTCACAGCGTTAAACCAAAAATCACACATAGAGAACTTGGCATACAACTGTTATTTCTTTAAGGTCTGCAACACCACACAGAGGTGATTAGCATGATCTACCTCGCTCTTTAAATAAACCAGAATATTATTAATAAATGCAATGACAAAGAGATCTAAATACTTCCTGAACAACCTATTCATCAAGTCTATAAATGCTGCCGGAGCATTGGTCAACCCACATGATATCACCAAGAACTCAAATTCCCATACTGAGTATAAAAAGCCATCTTAGAAATATCCTCCTCCCTAGTCATAAGTTGATGGTACCCAAACCAAAGATCTATCTTTGAGAAGAACTTGGAACCCTGTAACTAATTAAACAGATTATGTATCCTCAGGAGAGGATACTTGTTATTGACCATTACGTTGTTCAACTACCTGTTGTCAATACACATCCGAAGGAAACCATCCTTCTTGTGAATAAATAACACTGGTGCACCCATGGAGAAATGCTAGGATGAATAAACCCCTTATATAAAAGAACCTTAAGTTTCTCCTTGAGTTCCCTCAACTCAGTCAGAGCCATTCTATATGAAAGAACAGAAATTATACAAATGTCTAGAAGAAAATTAATATCAAACTTGATATCCCTATTCGGAGAAACACTAGGAAGATCATCCGAAAAGACCTCTAGAAACTCATTAACCACAAGAACTAAAAAGACAAAAATAAGACCTTTCAAGTTAAAATCTTTAACTCAGACCAAGATGTAATAGGATGAAACAACTAACAATATCATCCAAAGGTGTAAGCCTTAACACTAATACCGATGCCACGGCAAACACCAATACTGATCCTGCCCATACCAACCCCCAAAAGTACAACTAAGCCTCTATCTAAAGGAGTAAACAAATCCAATTGGGAGATGCCCCCAACCATGGCCAAAATCGATATCCAAATTTAAAGCAAAGTGTCTAAGGAAATCCATAACATGAAATGATGCTTCCTAAAAGGATGAAAGTTTACACTTCAGTACAAATGTTGTTACCAGATCCACGTGCTATATATGAGAAGTAGAATAGTCGGTTCCTACATAGAGTGGGTATACAGCTGGTAGTAGATAAGGTTAGTGAGTGACCTCTAGCATGAAGTTTAGGATGAGGATAAAATAAGACCATTTATAAAACCAAGTAAAACCATCCATAATGCATACAACGATACATATATAAGTGCCGGGAAAAGGAACTAGGTTTAGCATGCCTTTAAAATATTTACCTAAGCTATGTATCTTGGTCATCCTAAACTACCCACAGGAAATATGGGTTTAGCTTCCTCGCTGAAAGGGTTCTTTTACTTGTAGCTGCACGGCTAGGAAATATCCTATAGGGTGAATAGTACATCACCTAATATAAAATCTAACATACCAACATAGTCATCAAGATCCCTCATATCTCCAAATATGAGTTTTAGGTTTTGGTCCCCTGGGATCGCCACCTTCTATTGCTTTGCTACACCCTCTGATATTAATGCCTAATTAAAACTAATTTCTAAATAACATTATCCATCTATTGGCCAAGGCTAATATTAGTGGTATAATCATACCACCCCTACTTTCATGTAATATCCATAGCCAAACTATTTAGGATAAGAGGACCTTAGGTGCCCTTCCAATTACCATATTAAATCCACTTGAGAGACCTTCATGTTCTCCATAAGCATAATCATTTAGTATTTAGACTTTTTAAACCATTTAAACCATGTATAAATCCTTTATCAAGTTTAAAGCATACAAGAGTTCCATTAAAAGAAGTCAGTGCAATGAACATATCTTTATAAGCATTTTATCAAACACCTTGGGGGCATAATATAACCAAAACAAATTCCAAACACCATTAAACCATTACCATACAATAAATTTTTCCAAAACCACCATTAATCCATATAAAACTATAATTAAAACCATAGGAAACCATAACCAAGCATTTGATATCAAAACCCCCAAATAATAGTTGAAAACCATAATCATGAAATAGTAAAGCACACAATCAATCATATAAACCATGACTTTAGTTGAAATTACAATGAGGGAAGAGAATCAAGAATTGTACCAAAGAATTGATGGAAGGAAATCACAAAGACAAGCCCCAAAGAAATCCGCAAGATGGAACCCTAGCCTTCTCTCTCCAAATGCTTTTTAGAGAATTATAGAGCGTTTTGGGATTGTTTCTATGTGTTAATGAATAGAATAATAGGGTAAATAGCCTCCAAAGTTTAATATAAATTATAGGTCCTAGTTAGGGTGGGTAGGAAAATGTCCAGAATACCCCAACTTAAATCCCTTAAAAACGCATAGCAGGGATAAGACTACCCCATATGAGTCATATCTTTCTATATGATTGGTACCCACAACTCGTATCAAATCCTTAAACCTTGGATCAAACAATATCCAGTGTATGGCTCATCCAACCAAGTCATTACCACAACATACAATCCATACCCATAACCCGTATCTCTGGCAGAATAAAATACCAGGAGGATCAAATCCTTACACTATATGAGTCCTTGATATGACTCATACCATTCCCTAAGATTCATACCCCTAAGTCTTACCCATTCCATTGACAAAAACCATCCTAACAACTAACACCCATAAGCATACGACAGTACCTCTTCAAGTTGCTTGTTAAGTGATGTGTTCATGTCAATTAAGTGTAGAAATTGTTGAATAAGCAATGCATACTCCCCATGTGTTTGATAAAATTCTTATGTGGAAGAATTAGATCCATTATAGCATGTTGACTAGAAACCCCCAATTGTGTGCAAGCCCATGCATACCAAATATTTGTTGAAAAGCCTTAGTGAATGAATTGTGACATGATAGCATGAAATTCCCCAATTATGTGTTCTTTAATGTATGCTAAGAGTTTGATGTAAGACCTTGTTGAAATGAGTATGAGCCAATAGCATGTCTCCTTATGTTATTACAGGTTTATGATTCCTAAATACTTGAGGAGATGCTTTAGTGATGGTGATGGTGAATGAATGCCCATGGTCTTGATTATTCAAGAATGGTTATGTTTTACTCTTATGTTATCGAGTCTTGGGGGTATTTATACTTGACAATTTAGCTGTAGTCTAGAGCCAGTGTCAGTTTTCAGGATAATCTCTGTCAAGCCACAATTTTCAAAACATAGTGAGTTATAGAACTATATACTCTCAGATAGATACATAACTTAAGTAATCTCAGTATCTCTAGTATTTTAGCCTCAGTTTAGTACTCATCTCAAATCTAGAAGTATTCAAGTATTCAGTTCGAAACTTAGCATTATACAGTCAGATAATGAGATTTAATAGTATTTTATCAGATACGGAACCAAGTGAATTCAGCGTAACTCAATCAGATCATTCGAGAAACATGATTAGTATCAGATTCAGCTTAGTTTAAGTTTAGTTAAGGATCAGTTTAGAGTCTTTCAGTTGGGAGTAGGAGATAGCACCGAGTAAGTGCAGGGATGGCAACTCCCTATTAGAGAGGCAGAGTCGTTAGGAGCAATCTCTAAACTCTACACCTGCGTAGCCAGCATAGGAGCAGGATTCACCCGTTAGAATAAAGTTTGACTATTATACTACCTTAGGCTTAACTTTCTGTAAGGGTCACCCGTTAGAGAGGCTTGACCAGATTAGAGGTCTTTACGCATGGCACAGTATTGACACCCTTCCAGTTGGGGTTACAGGTTGGACCCCACCAGTTCAGATTTGAGGCATGTCGATTAAGTGAAAACTCCCATAATTACAGTTTTAGTATCAATCTTCAGAGTAGAACTCAGAAATTAGGACTGTCAGATACAGTCACCTATATCAGTAAGGAACTCAAATAGTTCTATAGATTCATAAACCACCTGCTAGATAGGCCTGGTCTCTCATAAAGTTATTTAGTATCAGTACTATCAGATCCAGAGATCACCCATTAGATAGGATTGATCTCAATCTCAAATTCAGTTGAGTAATCTTATTATCAGATTCAGATATCACCCACTAGATAGGCTTGATCTCAGTCTGAGATTCAGTTGAGTAATCTTATTATTAGATCCATAGATCGCCCATTAGATAGGCTTGATCTCAGTCTTAGATTTAGTTGAGTATTCTCATTATCAGATTCAGAGATCTTCCACTAGATAGGTTTGATCTCAGACATAATTATTTCTTATCATTGGTAGTAGATTTGGGGATCACCTATTAGAGAGGTTTGATCTCAGATTCAGTCAGTTGAGAGTAGCAAACTCAGAGTTCAGTTATTGATATGAGTAGATTCAGTTAATCAACTTCAATATCATCAGTTTCTGAGATCACTCGCTATATACGATTGATCTATACTTCAGTACTCAGTTATCGATCTTAGAAGCTTCAGTTATTTAATATCTTAGTATTAGTAGTGAGTTTAGATGACAGTAAAGTAGTATCCTAGTTTCAGTATTCAGTGTCATGATGATTTTAGTATGGTTTGTGTATTCATGCATATGTCCTCATTCAGTACATTTATTATTATTCAGTTAAGTAACTGTTCATGAATAAGCCATTACATTTAGCCTTACCTCATCTTTATACTCAGTACATTCCCACGTATTGACGCATCTTTGATATGGTGTTTTATTTTATACCATAGGTTCAGAGGCACAAGATCCAGTATACCCTTAGCAGCTCAGTCCTAGTTAGCAGCAGTAAATGTAGTAGTTAGTCATTTTTATTCGAGGATGATCCTTATATTACTATCGTATCAAATTTAGTTATTTTCAGTAGATGGAGTTAGTTAGGGACATGTCCCATCAACTTTACTATTTAGATAGTTTAGAGGCTTTTCAGATAGATGTATCAGTATTCAGTTTTCAGTTTTGAGTATTTTTAGATATTTTGAACCTTATGTCTAGTTTTCATATTTATTATCTATATTATACAGTGCTCAGGTATAGATATCAGTAGAGGGTTATCTTGTGGTCCTTTGGGATCATGAGACTGTGTGACATTCTGGTTCCAGAAAATTAGGTCGTTCCTATATTTTACATAGTATTTGAATTCTATGATTTCTTGTAATTTGTAAGTACCTTTTAGGCTTTGTTACATGATGGATACAAATTTATTGGGATAGACCCTTGGGGGCTATCCTATACTCTTATTGTACGTGGTTTATTTTTTATTTGTTATTCGATTTACGACTTTGGGATTTCTTGTACAATTATTATTAGATTGATTTTGTAATTTTATCTGTGGATTCTAGGATTTATCTTATAAGTATGAGTGGTTAATTCCCTTATTTAGGGATATGAAAACCCTAGCAGAATAACAGAGTAAAGGAAATGCCAAGTCATTCTAAATAAAGATTCTTTTATATATTTAGTTTTCTTTTCTTTGATTACTTTTTTAATGGGTGCACACATTAAAATCCTACCTTGATTATTGATACTTACTCAAAAATAAGAGTAACGACTAGGAAAGCATAATTACAACAGTAATTTAAAGTTAATCAATCGATCCATGCTACTATGTATTATCTATGTAAGATAGTTAACCATTATCTCTAGAGACTCAAAATGTAATACTTAACTATGATCCAAGATAAGTGTTAGCAAGCAAATATCCTGAGACTCAAAAGGTAATGGGTGAGATCTGTCCGAGAGTCTAAAAGACCGTTAGTGGTACATATCTTATAAGATTCTACATGCAATGTATTGGAATAGTTTGACAGTACACAATAACTATACTGAATTGGGAGGTCATGGAGAACACAAGCCTAGTTTTTATCTTATATTGTTTACAACCAAAATCATTCAATTTTTATCTCTTTAACTTTTTCACCTTAATCCCCCTGTTACTTTTTCTGCACTATCTGGTGATTGCAAAAAGTTCTAGAATGATTTCTGACGTATTCCTATGGGATCGACTCCAACCCAGTTGAGTTACTATATTTTGACAGCGACTAATTTATTCTTCAAAGAAGGGGTAGTTTAGGTATTATAAAATTTTGGCGATGTTGCCAGAGAATTCAGTTTTGGGTCTTAATTGAAGTTGTTGGAGTTTTTGAGTTTTATTTTCTTTTATTTTATTTGTTTTGTTAGCTACTTTTCTTGAGATGACAACCTAGATGGAGGAAGTATGGAGTGATGATGACTCCTTATTTATTGATCATTTTTCTTTTGATATGGTTCATTACAGCAGGAGCATGAAAATATATTATTGGACCATAATGAGAGCATGTTTGACATATTGACGCTCCTAGAAAAAGGAAATCTAGTTCGTATTCAAAAGGTTAATAGGTTTGGCTTGGATATCTACCACTTACAAGTGGAGTTTGATGCAAAAATAAATTATTGTGTGTAACGTGCAACAACCTAGTTATAGGTGGTGTTAGACTAAACAATTTCTAAAAAGCTAACTGGAGGAGCTAAAATAGGAGAAGTCAAAAATAACTCAGACACTTATGGATAGTGTCACACTTAAGAAAAGCATACTAGAGTTATGTGGGAATGTAAAAAAAGATGTAATTCCTTAGTTGGGGAAAATTGGACCTCATTTGATGAAGTTTTCCACATTGTGTTTGGATAGTTAGATCTTGATCGAGCCATTCAAGTTTATGAAAGTGTTCAAGGAGAAGGAAACATATATCTATATTCTTGAATTTATTGAGATAGAATTGAAAAACTACATCCCTCATGTAAGGGCCAAGATGTACAACATGCCTTATCAATTTCTTGTGTCTTTTATTTGAATATCCCCCCCCTCCCCCGGAGCATAATAGAAAATAAAAATAAATAAAGGTGCAATTCATAAGTTCAAAGTGGAAAAAAAAATATGAAGGAGAACTATGAGGCCGTCTTAATGAATTTTGAATAATCAAGGTACCCATCAGGTTTTTTGGGAAGTCTAAGTACCCAACCAAGTCCCATTATGCCGTGATGTGAAATCAGGCACTGCCTGTAAGGCAACCCAAGGTATTTTGTTTTTTGTACGTGTTATTGTTATTGATGTTAGATATTCTAACCTATGGTGCCATTGGTATGTGCCAAACTTTGTTATTTTATAGCAGTCTATTGCATTGAGGACAATGCATGATTTTAAATTGAGGATGGGATTTCTTGTAGGTTCTCATGTCCTTTTGAGGTATTTCTTGTTGTCCCTCTTTTCCTCGAAGTCTTATTCCTAGTACAACTAACATGTTTAGGCATATTGTATTTTGTTTCATGATATTTTGTGGTTGACTAGGTGAAAAATAAGTATCTAGGGCAGTTGACATATTTTTGTTGATTTTTAAGATAAATGATAATACCTCTCCTATTGCCTATTTCTTAACTATGTGAATGTATGCATATGTGAGCATTAGGAATCTTGTTATAGCATTAGTATTTGGGACATGATAATCATAGCTACTAATTGCATGAATCGGATAGGCAGTAGCTTGTGATATGACCCTATGCCAAGTGTGTGTGAGATGCTACTTACTTTCCTAATATTGTTAAATCTAAAACATGCCTGGTTAGTCTTGCCTAGGTTGTAGGATAGTTTGTTAAGAAAGTATCATATGTTATTTTTTATAGTAGTCCACATTTATCCTAAATGACCTTTCATGTGTGATTTATATCTCTTAATCCTTATTTTGAGTTTTATAGCTACTTTTTTTGTTATACCTTTCACCTTTACATTTTTTGTTACAATGAATCAGTTTTGGCCCTTGTCCACGTTGGACATTACGTACCTCAACTCAGGAAACTCACCTAAGTTTAGAATGGCTATCATAGAAGTGCATAGTGAAAAATGGGTATGAAAAAGAGTAAAATAAGAAAGAAGAAAGTAAGGTTTAGTGTGGTAGCAAATAAAAAGAAAAAAAAAAGAAAAAAATTATGAAAATTAGAAAAAGAATGAATAAAAGAAACCACACCTAACTTAAATGAGCAGTAAAGAATAAGAAAGGAGAAATAAGGTTGGAATAAAAGAGGTTGGTTGATAAGTATACCCCAAAGTAAGTTTAGTGCCAAGGAGTTTTTGTCACTAAAAATATATAAATGTACCATACCAACCCTTAAGCCTACAGTACAAGCTAATAAAAGTCCTATCGTGATCCTAACTTAACTGTCTGAAAACTAAGGTCAAGAAAATAAGAGCAAGCCTATGGCATTTGATGCATATTGATTGGAACTTCTCTTGTTAGTGTGAGTGTCTCTTTAATATCCCCGCATTGACATGTATGATTTCATATGAGTGAGTAGGGATTTCTTTATTGTGAGGGAACATGGGTTGTATTGCTAGTTCCTTTCTTGTTTGGTTAGTGTAACTTGTATATATGCATGGTTGTTTGTTGCTAATATAATCTCATAGCTTGATTTCTTTGTTCCATATTGTTGTGCTTTTTTTATCCATATAGTTGGTTTTGAAATGTTGGACTTAGAGAGGTTAATAATCTTGAGTTAAATTTTATGATTAATTGCCATAGGTATCTCAGTTTTATCTTGACTAAGCATTGTCGTATTGTTTTGCTATGTTTTGTTGCCTAAGGACATGGAATATTCTAAGTTAAGGGTCTTGATGTTCTATTAATTTATAGCACTTGCAATGCCTAAACTTGGATAATATGTATGTACTTAAGGCTATTTTGTTGTGTTTGATATGTTTTTGGAGTAATTTGCAAAAAACTAGGTTTTGGAATGATTCTTGAAGAAAAGTGTAAAAATTAGAGTTTTTGGCTACTTATCGAGGATATTTTTGGTATATGTGATAGGTACCGAGCATATATGATCTAAGTATGTATTAGAACTTGAAGTCCAGAGGCTTAAAAGTAGGAAAGAAAAAAGGGTCGTGGTCATTGTCGGCTCTGATAGTGCTTCAGTAATTTGACCATAACATCTTACCTTGATATTTGATTAAGGCAAAATATGTATCATTGAAAAGCTGATTCAATTATAAATATGATGATGTAAGATATTCGACATACTGAGTCAACATACGGATAATATCTTTAATATATGGACCTTATGTGGGCACCGTAAGTCCATAAGTGAAAAATCCAGAGACTTGCAGTTTCAATTTTAGAGGTCTGGCACATACAAAGTGTAAAAATAGTCTGTATGTAAAACATATAGTCCGTAGGATGACTTTTTAAGTAGCCACTGACCTCAACTTTTCCAAATTATTTCAGCTTTGTTTCCTAGGGTTTCCATGTTACCTACATACACTCCTATGCCATTTTTAGTCCTCGTTATGTAAGGTTAGTTAAGTTTTCATATTTTATTTAGGATTTGAATTCTTGGGTTTCTTGTAATCTATAAATACCCTTTAGGATTTGTTTAAATGATGGATACACATAATTAGGGATATGCCCTTGGGGGCTATCCTATACTCTTATCGTTTTTGTTTTATTATTCAATTTAAGACTTTGGGATTTATTATTTGATTATTGTAAGATTTACTTTGTAATTTTATTTACGGATTTCTTAATTAATCTAATAACTATGAGCGGCTAATTCCCTTAGCTAGAGTTGTCGGAACCCTAGCGGATTAACAAAGTAGAGGAAGTGCCAAGTCATTTTGGATAAAGATTTTTGAATGAATTAGGTTTACTTTGGTTTGATTACTTTGTTAACTGGAGCACAAGTTAGGATGTCTCCTAGATTATTTCTACTTACTTCAAAAGAGGAGTAGTGACATGGGAAAGAGATTTACAATAGTAATTTGAAGTTAATTTGTTGATCCACACTACTAGGTATTATATATGTAAGATAGTTAACTATCATCTTATAACTAAATACTCAAAATGCAATAGTTAACTGGGATCCATGATAAGGGTTAGCAAGGCGACATCCTGAGACTCAAAAGGTAAAGGGTGAGATCTGTTAGCTAGTCTTAAAGACCGTTGGTAGTGCATATCTTATCAAATTCCACATGTAAGGTATGGGAATAGTTTGGTAGTTCTCGATAAGTCTATTGAGTTGAGAAGCCAAAAGGAAGACAAGCCTAGTATTTGTCTTGGATTGTCAAACAATCAAAAGCATTCAATTCTTGTCTCTTTTTGTATTTAGAAAAATCCCCCATTTACTTTTTATGCACTGCCTAGTGATTCCAACAAGTTTGAGAAGGATTGACATATTCCCTGTGGGATCAACCCCAAGCTAGTTAGGTTAATATATTTTGACAGCGACTGCTTTATTTTTCTATGTAGATGTGGTATAGGCGTTATCAAATTTTAGCATTATTGTCGGGGAATACATTTTTGGAGTCTTAATTGAAGTTGTTGAAGTTTTCTAGTTTTATTTTCTTTTTTTTTATTTGTTTTGTTACCTACTTATCTTGAGATGACAACCTAGATAGAGAAAGTATTGAGTAATGATAACTCTTTATTTATTGATCCTTTTCCTTTTGATATAGTATATTACTGCATGAGAGTGATAAATCTATTATTGGAACATAATAAGAGCATTTTTGACACATTGGTGCTCCTAGAAAAAGAAAATCAAGATCGTATTCAAATGGTTTATAGGTTTGTCTTAGATATCTACCACTTACAAGTAGAGTTGGATATAGCAGTTACTACGTGTAACGCCTAGAAACATAGTTATGGGTGGTGTAAGACTGAAAAATTTCTAAAAAGCAAACTGGAGAAGTAAAAAATAGTTCATACTCTTATGGATAGTGTCACGCTTAAAGAGACCATACTAGATTTATATAGGGATATAAATAAGGATGCAATTTCTGAGTTGGGGTGTATTGGACCTTATTCAAAACATATTTCCATATTGTGTTTTGATAGTTAGATCTTAATTGAGCCATGTGAGCCTATAGAAGAGTAAAGGGGGTAGGAAACATATGTCTATATTCCTTAATTTGTTGAGCCAGAATCGAAGAAGTACATACCTCACCTAAGGGACAAGAAGTACAATATGCCTTATCTATTTCTTGAGTCATTTATTTTTATACTGCCGCCCTTAGAGCATAATGGGATATCAGAGAAAAATTAGGGGTGCAATTCATAAGTTCAAAGTGAAAGATAAGATGAAGGCCAACTATGGGGCCACCTTGATGAAGTCTAAGTAATCAAGGTACTCATATTCTTGCTGGGAATTTTGAGTACCTAACCAAGTCTCGTCAGGCTGCAATGTGAAATCAGGCATTGATTAAGAGGCAACCCAAGGTATATTGTTATTTGTATATGTTATTGTGATTGACATCAGATCTTTGCACATATAGTGCCACATGTATGTGCCTAACTCTCTTGTTTTATAAAAGTCTAATGGATTAGGAACAATGCATGATTTTAAGTTGAGGGTGGGACTGTTTGTGGGTTTTGATGTCCTCATAGGGTTTTTGTCGTCGTGCCTCTTTTTTTTGGAGTGTTGTTCCTAGTAGAGCTGGCATATTTAGGCATATTATATTTTGTTTCATAATGTTTTGTGGTTAACTAGGAGAAAAATAAGTAACTAGGTCAATTGATATATTTTTGTTGATTTTTGAGATAAATGATAATACCTCTCCAATTGTTTATATTTTAACTATGTGAATGTACATATGTGTGAGCATTATGAATATTGTTATGGCATTAGGATTAGGGACATGATAATCATATCTACCAATTGCATGAATCGGATAGGTAGTAACTTGTGATGTCACCCTGCACCATGTTTGTTGGAGATTCTACTTAGTTTCCTTTCTATTGTTAAATTCAAAACTGCCTGGTTAGTCTTTTCTAGGTTGTGGATGGTTAGGAAAGGATCATAGGTTGTTGTTTTTTTATGTTAGTCCACTTTTAGATTAAATGACCTTCCATGTGTTAATTATATCCCTTGATCCCAATTTTGAGCCTAATAACCTATTTTTTTGGTTACATCCTTCACCTTCCTATTTGTGTTACAATGAACCATTTTTTTCCCTGGTCCATATTGGATATTGTGCATTTCAACTCAGGAAAATTGCCAAAGATGAGGGTGGCTATCATAGGGGTGCATAGTGTAAAATGGGTATGAAAAGGGTTAAAATGAAGGAATAGAAAGTAAGGATGGATGTGGAAGACAAGGAAAAGAAATATTATGAAAATGAAAAAAAAAACACCTAACTTGAATGAGCAATAAAGAATAAGAATAGAGAAATAAGAGTGGAATAAAATAGGTTGGTTGATAAGTGTACTCCAAAGTTTGTGTATTGCCAAGGAGGTTGAGTCACTAACTATAGCTGGATGCACCATACCAGCCCCAAAGCCTACAGTACAAGCCAATAAAATTCTAGTAGTATCCTAACTTGACTTTCTGAAAACTAAGGGATGAAATAAGGGAAAGCCTATGGTATTTGATACACGTTGATTGGAACTTCTCTTGTGAGTGTGAACGTCTCTGGAATTCCCCTACATTGAAATGTATGATTTCACTTGAGTGAGCAGGGATTTCTTTGTTGTAAGGGCATATGGGTTATATTGTTAGTTGCTTACTTATTTGGGTAGTATAACTTGTATATATGCATGGTTGTTTCCTGCTAATGTAATGCCATATCTTGTTTACTTTCTGTCACATTATTGTGCTTCATTATTTCACACAGTTGATTTTAAAATGTTGAACTTTAAAAGGGTAATGATCTTGAGCTAAATTTTATGATTGGCTACCATAGGTATCTTAGGTTTCTCTTGGCTAAGCCTCGTCATATTGTTTGTTATGTTTTGTTACCTGATTACATGCAACATTCTATGTTTAGGGTCTTGATGTGATATAAATTTATAGAACTTATGATGGTTAAACTTGGAGAATATTCATGTACTTAAGGCAATATTATTATATTTGATGCGTTTTGGAGTACTTTGCAGGATACTAGGTTTTGGACCGATTCTTGAAGAAAGGAGTGAAAACTGGAGTTTTTTATACTTATAGAGACTATTTTGGGCATATTTTCCATTTACCGGGCGTATGTGAACTAAGTATGTATCAAAACTTGAAGTCCTGAGACTCAGAAGCAAGAAAAAAGAAAGGGTCGTGGTCATTGGCAACTCTGATAGTACATCGGTAATTTGGCCATATCTTTTCATCTTAATATCGGATTAAGGAAAAAATTGGTATCTTTGGAAAGCCAATTCAATTATCTATTTGATGGTACAAGATATTCAGCATACTAAGTCAACATATGGATCGTATATTCAACATACGAACCATATGTAGGCATCATATATTCTGAAGTGTACATATGGTCTATATGTTAAACATATGGATCGTATCTAAAGAGTTGCTGTTTCATTTTCAGAGGCTTGGCACTTACAAAGTGTACATATGGTCTATATGTTAAACATGTAGTTTGTATGCTCATCATACGGTCCATATGCTGACTTTGTAAGTATCCACCGACCTCAACTTTTCCAAATCATTTCGGCTTTGTTTCCTAGGATTTCTATGTAACCTACATACATTCCTATGATGTTTCTAGTCCTTATTATGTACGGTTAGATAAAGTAGAGGAAGTACCAAATCATTCTAGATAAGTATTCTTTCATGTATTTGGTTTTCTTTTCTTTGACTGGTTTTTTAATGGGTGCACACGTTAGGATCCTGCCTAGGTAATTGCTACTTACTCCAAAAAAGGAGTACTGACAATGAAAATATAATATTATAATAGTTATTTAAAGTTAATAAGATGATCTAAGATGATCCATACTACTAGGTATTATCTATGTAAGATAGTTAAGTCTCATCTAATAACTAGAGACTCAAAATGTAATAACTAATTGGGATCAAGTACAAGGGATAGTAATTTGATATTTTGAGACTCAAAAGGTCAAGGGTGAGATCCGTCAACAAGTCTAAATGATCGTTGGTGGCACATAACTTATCAAATTGTGCATGTAAGGTATTGCAATAGTTGGATTGTGCACAATAAATCTACTGAGTTAAAAAACCAGGGGGAACACAAGCCTAGTGTTCAACTTATATTGTTTACAACCAAAAGTGTTCAGTTCTTGTCTTTTTTACTATTTCTATAAAATCCCCCCTTTAGCTTTTTCTGCACTGCCCGGTGATTCCATCTAGATCGATAAGGGTTTCTAACATATTCTTTGAGGGATCAACCCCAAACTAGTTATGTTACTATATTTTGACAGCGAATAATTTATTCTTTAAAGAAGGGGTAGTTTGGGTATTATAAAATTTTGGCATCGTTACTGGAGAAAAGAGTTTTAGAGTTCTTGATTGAAGTTATTAGAGTTATCGGGTTTTATTTTTATTATTTTCTTTGTTTTGTTACCTACACTTCTTGAGATGACAAATTGGCCAGAGAAAGTATGCAGTGATGATGACTCCTTATTTATTGATCCTTTTTCTTTTGATATAGTGCATTACTGCAGGAGCGTGATAAATATATTATTGGAACATAATGAGAGCATGTTTGAGATACTGGTGCTCCTGGCAAAAGGAAATTAGGATCGTATTCAAATTATTGATAGGTTTGGATTATTAATCTACCACTTACAAGTAGAGTTGGATGCAAAAGTTGTTGCATGTATTGCCCAGCAACCTTGGTATGGGTGGTGTGAGATTGAAAAGTTTTAAAAAGCCAATTAGAGAATCTGAAACTAAAGGAGTCAAAATAGCTCATACCCTTAAGGATAGTTTCGCGCTTAAGGAGAGCATACGAGATTTATGTGGGAACGTAAAGAAGGATTAAATTCCTGGGTTGGGGCATATTGGACCTCATTTAAAGCATTTTTCCAAACTTTATTTTGATAGTCAGATCTTGTTTGAATCATTTGAGCTTGTAGATAAGTACAAAGAGGAGGAAACATATGTCTATATTCTTGAAATTATTGATCTTGAATCGAAGAAATATATTTCTCACATAAGGGCCAAGAAGTACAACATGACTTATCTATTTCTTGGGTACTTTATTTTTATTCCTCTTCACCTGGAACATAATGGGAAATCAAAATAATAACTAGGGGTGCAATTCATAAGTTCCAAGTGGAAAGAGAAAGATGGAAGACAACTATGGGGCCACCTTAATGAAGTTTGAGTAATCAAGGTACCTATCAACTTTTTGGTGAAGTCTGAGTACCCAAAAAATTCTCGTCGTGCAGCAACGTGAAATAAAGCGTTGCTTAGGAGGCAACCTAAGGTATTTTATTATTTGTACATGTTATTATGATTGACATCAGATCTTCGCACCTAAGGTGCCGCAGGTATGTGCCTAACTCTCTCATTTTATATTTGTCTAACGCATTGGGGACAATGCATGATTTAAAGTTGAGGGTGGGACTGCTTTTTGATGTCCTCTTGGGGTTTTAGTTGTCGTGACTCTTTTCTTGGGATTCTTTTTCCTAGTAGAGCCAGTATGTTTAGGCATATTATATTTTATTTTATGATGTTTTGTTGTTAACTAGGAGAAAAAT
This sequence comes from Capsicum annuum, assembly GCF_002878395.1. Classification (NCBI taxonomy): domain Eukaryota; kingdom Viridiplantae; phylum Streptophyta; class Magnoliopsida; order Solanales; family Solanaceae; genus Capsicum; species Capsicum annuum. The sequence continues at coordinate 140,954,301 of NC_061122.1, read as the reverse complement.
AAATATCTAGGGCAGTTGACATGTATTTGCTAATTTTATAGATAAATGATAATACCTCTCTAATTGCTTATTTTTGAACTATGTGAATGTATATATGTGTGAGCATTATGGATCAAATTTTGGCATTAGTATTAGGGACATGATATTTATAGCTACTAGTTCCATGAACTGGATAGGTAGTAGCTTGTGATGTTACCCTCTGCCATGTGTGTTGGAGACGCTACTTAGTTTTATTTGTATTATAAATCCATAACTGTCCAATTAGTCTTGGCTAGGTTATAGGATAGTTTGTTAGGAAAGGATCAAGGGTCATTTTTTCATGTTAGTCCACTTGAAGCTTAAATTACCTTCTATATGTGAATTATATCCCTTGATCCCTATTTTTAGCCTTATAGTCTATTTTTTTGGTTATATATTTCACCTTCCCATTTGTGTTATAATGAACCTGCTTTGGCCCTGTTCCTTCTTGGACATTGTGTAGCTCAACTAAGGAAAATCACCTAAGTTGAGAGTGGCTATCATAAGGGTGCATATTATAAAATGGGTATGATAAATGGTAAAATAAGAGAAAAGAAAGTAAGGTTGTGTGTGGTAGGAAAAGAAATGAAAAAGAAAAAAGCAAAGAAAAATTGTAAAAATAAGAAAAAGAATGAATAAAAGAAACCACACCTAACCTGAATGAGCAATAAAGTATATGAAGGGAGAAATAAGAGTGCAATAAAAGTGGTTGGTTGATAAGTGTACCCCAAAGTTAGTGTATTGCCAAAGAGGTTGAGTCACTAAATATATCCAGATATACCATAACAGCCCCCAAGACTATAGTACAAGCCAATTAAAGTCCTGTAGTGATCCTAACTTGACTATCTGAAAATGAAAGTAAAGAAAATAAAGGCATCCCTATGGTATTTGATGAACATTTATTGGAACTTCTCTTGTGAGTTTGAGTGTGTCTTTACTATCCCTGCATTGACATGTATGATTTCATACGAGTGAGCTGGATTTTCTTCGTTGTAAGGGCACATGGGGTGTATTGCTAGTTGTTTTCTTATTTGGGTAGTGTAACTTGTATATATGAATGGTTGTTTGTCGCTAATTTAATGCCATAGCTTTATTCCTTTGTGTCAGATTATTGAACTTCATTGATACATACAGTTGATTCTAAAATATTGAACTTGGAGAGGGTAATGATCTTGAGCTAAATTTGATGATTGATTGCCATAGGTATCTCAGGTTTCTCTTGGCTAAGCATCATCATATTGTTTTGCTATGTTTTATTTACTAGGGACATGCAACGTTACAAGTTGAGGGTCTTGATGTGCCATGAATTTAGAGAAAATACAACGCTTAAACTTTGAGAAGATGCATGTACTTAAGGCTATTTTGTTTGATTTGATGTGTTTTTGGAGTAATTTGCATGAAACTAGGCTTTAGGATCATTCATTAAGAAAAGGGTGAAAATTAGAGTTTTTGTCTACTTACAAAGGATATTTTAGGCTTATGTGATACTTACCAGGTGTATGTAATCTAAGTATGTAGCATTACTTGAAGTGAAGAGGTTTGGAAGCAGGAAAGAAGAAAGGGTTGTTGTCACTGCCAGCTCTGACAGTGCTTCAGTCATTTGGTCGTAACTTTTCACCCCAATATCACATTAAGGTAAAATTGGTATTGTTGGAATAATAATTCAATTATTTATTTTATGATGCAAGATATTTAATATAATAAGTCAACTCATGGACACTATCTTCAACTTACGGAGCTTATGTGGGAATCATATGTCCTAAAGTGAAAAATGTATAAAGTTGTAGTTTCAGTTTCAGAGGCCAGACACCTACAAAGTGTGAAAATGATATGTATGTAAAACATATGGTCCGTATGTTGACCTTTTAAGTAGCCACTAAGCTCAACTTTTCCAAATCATTACGGCTTTGTTTCTTATGGTTTCCATGTAACCTACTTACACTCCTATGATATTTTTAGTCCTCATTATGTACGGTTAGTTAAGTTTTAATATTTTCTTTAGGATTTGAATTCTAGGGTTTATTGTAGTCTATAAAAATCTTTAGGCTTTGATTAGATGATGGATACACATATTCAGTGATAGGCCCTTGCGGGCTATCCTATACTCTTATTGTTCTTGGTTTGTTTTTGGTTTGTTATTCAATTTAAGACTTTAGGATTTCTTTTTTCATTATTGTAAGATTGATTTTGTAATTTTATCTGTGGATTCCATGATTGATCTCATAACTATGAGTGGCTAATTCTCTTAGCTTAGGTTATGAGAACCTTGGTAAATTAATGAAGTAGAGGAAGTGCCAAGTTATTTTCTTCACTTTGATTGCTTTCTTAACAGGTTCACATGGTAGAATTCCAGCTAGATTATTGCTACTTACTCCAAAAGAGGAGTAGTGACTAGGAAAAGATAATTAAAGCATTAATTTGAACTTAATTTGTCGATCAACATTACTAGGTATTATCTATGTAAGATAGTTAGCTCTTATCTAATAACTAAAGACTTAAATGGTAATAGTTAACTGGCATCCTGAATAAGTGTTAGTAAGGCGACATCCTGAGACTCAAAAGATAAAGGATAAGATCTGTTAGCGAGTCCAATAGACCATTGGTGGTACATAACTTACCAGATTCTACATGTATGGTATTGGAATAGTTCAAAAGTGCACGATAAGTCTACTGAGTTGAGAATCCAGGGGAACCCAAGCTTTGTGTTCATCTTAGATTGTTTACAACCAAAAGCATTCAATTCTTGTCTATTTTAGTATTTCTGCAAAATCCCCCCTTTTACTTTGTCTGCACTGCCTGGTGATTCCAATAAGTTCTAGTAGGATTTCTTATGTATTTCCTGTGGGATCGATCCCAACTTAGTTAGGTTACTATATTTTGACAATGATCACTTTATCCTTCTAAGGAGGGGTAGTTTTGGAGTTATCAAACTTTGCCAATCAAAGAATCATCGTTTAATTGCGCCTAGTAACTCTGCTAATTGGAGAGTATCGTTTAACTTTAAAAATGTAAAACTCCCATATTTTGAGGACTGTATATAACCAGACAATGTCAAACTCCTACATTTTGAGGATTACATATAATCAATTAACATCAAACTCCCGTATTTTGAGGATTTTAAATAAGAAAAAAAAAAGTCAAGATCCCGTATTCTGAGGACTATACATCAGCAAACAAAGTTATGCTCCTGCATTTTGAATAATATACATAAGAAAATAAAGTCGACTTCTGCATTTTGAAGATTGTACATAAGCAAGAACAGTGACCTTCTGCCATATTGGACGATGTAAAATGAGCAATACAACTCTCTTCCATATCAAAAGTTGTGCACTAACAAATGAGACACCCAACCAAATCAAAGATTGTACATAAGAAATACAGTGCTCTGCCATATCAGAGAACCATATTTCAGTAAAAAAAACATGATATACCAGTTAGAGATTCACACTATAGAAAATGTATCCAAATCCACTATGGTAGCAGAAAAAGAGCCATTATCGTAGCGGCATCAGAACCCAATAGAAATATCACCATCAACTTTGGGTCAAAGATTATCTCGCTAGAATGGGGCTTTTACTTTTAAGAAATTGCCCCGATAGTCATAGGGTTTTACTTTTAAGTAATTACACCATCAGTTAGAGGATTTACTCTTCAACAATTGTCCACCAGTCGAATAACTTTTATTTTTTCATAATTGCTTCACCGATAAAGACTCTTTACATTTCAGCTATTGCTCTGACAATCGGATGCCTCCACAAACAAAGATTAGAACTCTAGTTTGAATATCTACTTTCTACTTCTTACATTACAATTTCAATTTAAAACTTTTTAAACGGCAAGAAATACGTGTCAACTTTTTACCTATTTTGCAGGACAATGCACTACAATGTGAAAATACCCTCTTTGCAACAAACTTGGAAAAACTAGCAAATGTCAAGCATCCCTAGCTTCGTTAAGGGTTCTTAAGAAGAAAATCAACTTGGCTCAATTTTCCTATTTTCATAACTCTTAGTGTCATCACCTAGTGTCGTCTTAATGTGACATTAAGGTAGTACTTGAAAGTCTGCGGTCAGTTTTTTTTTAAAAATCCTCAGCAGATATTACTATCAAGCGTCTTCTCATTCCCAGATATCCCAAAGAATCAATTAATAGTTATAAGTGCAGCCATATCCATTCCATTCGTGCCAAAATCATCGCACTCATCCCCAAAAGAATGTAGTGTCAACATAATTCTACACTAGTGCGAATTTTGAGGTTGATAAAAATTTACTATGTTTCGAACTATAAATAGACTGATTTCTCATAAAATTCGAGATATGTAGACAACTCAGAAATTAAAGCTCGATCATATTCTTTCAAATTTTCTATTCCACCTAAGATAAAATTGGCTAAGTCAACTTGATTGTCCAAAGATTCTTATACCAATCTTGGGTCAATCAAGGGCAACTGTTGACCCCTAATTTTGGATCATCTTTTTCCATTAACTATTTTCTCTATGCTTCTTTGTCCTAAGAAAGTTTCTAAATAATTTTTTTAAAATTTCTATGAATTTTGAAAAGAATAAAAACGAAGGATTTATTTTTCTCCAGTTGTGTTTCAAAATATTTTATTTGAAAATATTAATTATTTAACATCAAAAATCACACAAAAATATTTTGATAATTGCACTCACATTTTTTTCTAATAATATCTCGGACTACAAAAAAAAATTAACAAATTTAAATGCCCAAACTAAATTATTTATATACGTATACACTTAAATTTTTTTTGGGATGGTAAGAAACATTTATAAAATTAATTTATGTAAAAAAAGTATTTGAACCAATAATAACTTAATTTTTATTTTATTTACTCAAACCCAATTCTTATTCATAAATTTAAGATAAAAGAGACTCAAAAAATGGCCTAAAACTCAGTCCATTCCCCACATCCACCTCATTATTTCCTCCCACATCATATCCACCAATCATACACTACACGTCAGCAAAGAAACACAAATTCCAACTCAACAAACACAAAATCATCTTAGTCATTAAATCTCGGCTCTCTCTCTCTGTATGTATAGTATTAAGATTTATTGTAATCGTCTAATCAAATCAGTGGACGATCCAAATTTTGATCAAATCTCAAAGTAAAACACACGCCTTTCTCCCCGTTCAAAATTCAGAAAATGCGTGTTTTGCCCTTTCCCCATACTATCTTTACTTCAACATCTCATAACCCAAAAAAATTACAGCAACCAACGACCCCTCCTATGTTCTTTTTCCTTTCTTACACCATGCCTAAACAAAAAGACCTAAAACCCTAGTCCTCGCATCACCCTAGAAGCCATAGTTGCCATCTCCTGTGAGACCCCCCCTTCTTAGAATCCCCAAATAGTGAATTCCTCATGGCCAGCACAATCAGGTACCATTTTGGTGCAAGAGTTTAAGGGATGTTAAGTTCTTTTTTAATTCAAATTCAAAACGTTCTCCCCCTCTTTCTACTTTCCATATTTTTTAATCATAGGGTTTCAAATCTAGACTTAAAAGTTAGGATTTGCATCTACAAATATGAGTTTCTCCATTCCCATTAGAGATAAGGTCTGAGAGTGGAGAAAGAATAAGTTTTGAAGGTTAAGAGTTCACAAGAACAAAAAAAAGAAGTCTTGGAGTCAAGAAAAGTAAAAAATCTCATCAAATATAGGGAAAATCCAAAAATAAATAAGCTAAAAATTGGGGAAAACACTTAAGTTGTCCAAATCCATCACTTGGTTTTTTCTTCCTCGGCTATTTTCTCAATAATTGTGAGTTTGAGAATTTTGGTTTCGATTTTGGTAGCCAGAATCTTGATGGAAGGCCCAAGTTTGCTGCTCGATCAATCTACCGCAAGAGCAATTAAAAAAGGATTTATTTCAGATAGACTACTGACAAGATATTATAAAATAATTGGACACAAATATCCAGATCACCAATGTTCAAGATGTAATGGAGAAGATAACATTATTCCAGAAGTACATCTAGAATAAAAATCAAGAAGACAAAATGCCAGCCGAAAAGATAAGAAGCAATAATGGAGATATAGCAGATACAATAAAATCAACGGATGACAAGAATTATATATTGTATAGATTCTTTACGAAAAAGAATTGTAATTATTGT